>NC_051154.1:132283470-132323470 GCF_013339745.2 Dermacentor silvarum
TTCTGCAAATACAGATTTATTATATTTAATCTCCCAACAATCGCCAGACGTTATATACTATTGCAAGAAACTTGTTTGTCCGCTGACCAAGACTTTCATTTAAACAATTATAAGTGTTTTTGATTGGATAGACCTTCCCGAGGTGGCGGGTTAGCTTTTTTCATTTCGTCTAAATTCTGTCATAAAGCAATAATTTCGCATCATCCTATCATCAGAATGTGAAATCTTAATATTAGAAATCACTATTCGGGGTTGCGCCCCGCTCTCTATAATTAACTCCTACTTTCCCGCTGGAGTGCAAAACGTACGCCCACTTGATGTCGCAGTAACATACTGCAAAAAGGACATATTGCTTGCGGGTGACTTCAACTCACATCATGTGTCATGGGGCTTCCGCACGGACTCATCTGGAAAACGTTTATGGGATTGGGCTAATTTTAACAATTTTACATGTTTAAATGCTACAGTTGCCACTTTCGTACGTTCGCAGTCACGATCTGTCCTAGATTTGACATTTGCTAGCTCAGGAATTTCCATTTCTTCTTGGACTGTGGTTGATGCCGCCACTAGTAGTGACCACCGCCCGATTGTCATTGATATTAACAACCCCCTCATTTCTTTAAATAAACATGCGCATACATGCGTGGACTATTCAAAATTTTTAAATAATTTACAGTCAACTTTGTCTTCTAGGACAGATATGGAAACAGATATTAAAGCGATGAGCCTTTGTGCAATTTTAAAGGGTACTATTAAAAAATCAGAATTTGTAGTATCATCAACAAAAGAGCGCATTGATTGTCCATGGTGGAATAGTGATTGCGCACGAGATTATCGACGCCGAAAAGCTGCATGGAAGAAACTTATTTCTAATCAGTGCCCTACTAATTGGAGTAATTATAAATGTGCTGCTGCTACGTTTAAAAGAACAGTTTCCTTAGCGAAGGATAATTATGATGAAAGACGGTACAACTTTTTATTGAAAAGTGATAATAAAAAAAGCATTATTTAGGTTTCTTCGCTCTCGCAAGGCCTTTCCAGTGCCCATAAATATTGGCTCAGTGGTTCTGTCACCGAAAAAATTATTAGAATCATTAAATAATATCGCAAAAGCCTTAGAAGAGCGTTTTACAACTCAGCTGCAGGTAAACTTCGTAAGGGTTCTATCAGGGGATGACTTTATTGAGGTATCAATGGAAGAACTTCAGCACGCTATTCGGCTGCTCCCTGGCACCCTGGCACAGTTCCGGGTCCAGATCGCATTACATCAGGCATGTTAAAAATATTGTTTGACCTCTCCCCACGAGACCTCTCCAATATCGTTAACTACTCCCTCATGAACGCGTAGATTCCTCCTGACTGGAAACTAATCCCCCTGCTCAAAAACCAAGGAGCAGGATTGGACCCAGATAATATAAGACCAATCGCATTAACCTCGAATGTTATGAAATTAATAGAAAAGGTATTGCACATTCGTATTATGAAAATTTTAACGGATAATACATTATTGAGCCCATGTCAGATTGGATTTAGACCCGGATGGTCGATATGGTGCGCCCATGTCGATTTAGAGGAACGCATTAAGCTTGCACGGCACAGGCGGCAGTATGCAGCTTTAGTGACACTTGATTTAGCTTAAGCCTACGATAGTGTAGAACATGTCATACTCCTTAACGTTTTAAATAGCATGGATTTCTCTCGATATATTATAAATTGGATACATGAATTTTTAAAGGATATAAAATTTGATTGTTCTCAGCGTGGCCTGGTGACACAAAAATATAGTCAAACAAGAGGAGTTCCCCAGGGATCTGTACTTTCTCCTATTTTAACATTTTACTAAGTTCAATCCCATTGTGCGATAGTGTACAAGTATATGTCTATGCAGACGACATAGCATTCTTTGCGTCTGCAAGTGACATTCACTTATTACAGAGTACACTGCAGTCATACTTGGGAACAGTTGAAGCCTGGTTTGCGAATATTCGAATGTCGCTCAATGTTAACAGAAGCGCCTTGATTGTGTTTCCATTGAATGTACCAATTAATATCTCTCTGCAATATCACCAGGAAGTTATTCCGCAAGTTGACTTTATCAAATATCTCGGTGTAATATACGACACAAACCTGAGCTGGCGAAATCACATTGATCATGTTAAATCTAAGGCGACACGCGCTGTTGGCATGATAAGCAAACTTGGCCGACATCGCTCTGGGCTACGCAGAGACACTTTAATGGTGATTTATCGTATGTACGTTCGTCCGATATTGGAATTTGGGTGCGTGCTATTCTCTGGTGGGCCAGCGTATAAAATACCCCCCTGGTTCTTCTAGAGCGGGAGGCAATTCGGAATTGTCTCGGTTTGCCAAAATTTGTAGCTAACAATGTGTTATTCGATTAAGAAGCACGACTGCCTACACTTCCCTGCAGATTCCGCATTCTAACAGTAAAAACATATTTAAACATTTATGCATCTTCTTTGAGAAGATCACAATTGGTATTTATTAGGGAAATGAGGGCATTTTAGATGAGCATTGGTCCCGCCTACTTCGACCTCAAGTTTTGTTTGTACAAGCTGAGCTCGATCCATTAAATGTTAATATACGCGAGATCGCTTGCTCAGACAAACCCTTGCCTAATATAATGATAGAATTTGGTGATATATTTCCATCGAATGCCAAACTCCTGCCCACTACATACTTAAACGGCATGTTACAAGATCATTTAACGCAACTAGGAATAGATCATGTGATCGCGACTGACGCGTCAATGAATGAAGAGAAAGCGGGTGTGGGTATTTTCTCCGAGTCACTATCCTGGTCTTATGCAGTGCGCCTTCCGGATTTTACACCCATATTTTTGGCTGAACTAGCAGCGATTATCTTAGCTCTGCGGAAACTTCCTTCAAATTACTCAGCAGTGGTTATAGTGACTGATTCACTGTCAGTATGTACATCGCTCACTTCATCTGTAGACACTACTGTAGCCAATACATTTAAATTGTTAACCCCTCCTAACTTAAGTCTGGTATGATTGGCATGGGTTCCAGGCCATCGTGGTATATTCTTAAATGAAATGGCTGACACACTTGCGCGGATATCTCTTGATGGACCAGTTATGTCTGTCATGCCTTGTTCGGCTTATGTCACTGCGGCTAGGTTTAGAAAACTTTCCCTATTACAAGATTCTATGAAACTGAAAATCGGAACGTCGGAATTTAATCATTTGTCCTTTTCGTGGGACAATAAATGGTGCCCCACACGTAAATTAGAAATCTCCATAACAAAATTACGCTGCCGAATCCCACCATTAAATTTTTACCTGTATCGGGTCTGGCACCGTCCCCTCTGTGTCCTACTTGCCAGGAACCCGAAAACATTGACCACTTTCTATTATTTTGTCGTCGCTTTAGGAATCAGAGGAAGAAATTCGAATTTTCATTCCGTAAATTGGGTATTTCTCTAACTACTCAACTACTCAAAATATCCTCTCCTTCGGGGCTTCTTCAATGGGCTTTAGAAACAGGAACCTCTGCGTGGCCCTCTGTGATTATATTTGTGACACAAAAAGATTACCCAGTTAATTCTCGAAATAAATAATTGGATAACTCATTAAATCGCTAATTGTAGTTTCGAAATTATTCTAATACCACCAAAATTTTTTTCCTGTTTATATCCAATTACAGTGATTTTAATTCTGTCCCTGCCCTGTAAATCTCTTTCCAAATTATCATAAACGCTACACTTCACCCTCATTTACTTTTTCGTCTAGTTTTTTTTTTTCGTCTGCCCCTTCCATTTAACCTTTAACCGCCGGCTTCTTGGCCAATCCCCCGTAGTGGGTAAGCGCCACGGATGAGGATCAAGCAAGCAAGCAAATGCTCTCTGCTGGCAACAGCATATCGGCCTCAGGCCGAGGATCGTCGACCCTGTTTCTGAATGAAGGTGCAAGCTAAAAAGTTGTCCTCCCGCGTCTACCAACCGGTAACGATGTGTTGAATTCCATTTTTCTTCATGCGGACTTGAGTGGCAGACCATACCGTGCTCCTGACTTCCGAGACGCTCTGCTTGGAGTAGTGAATACTGCAGATATTATAGGTGTAGGACAGTATCAGATGAGCCATGTATGGATGGCTACCTGCGCTAGTAGTGCGGCGAAACATAAACTCGTCGCCTGTGGTGAGCTCCGCGTGAAAGGACTGAAGTGCATGGTGATAGATCCGGAGACTAAAAATATCAAGCTCAAGTTACTATGGCTTCCGCCTCACCTTGAAGCTCGACGTGTTGAAGAGGCGTTCCAGGCGTACGGTCAGGTGAAGTCTGTCAAGAAAGAGGTGTGGAGATGCACTGTTATGGAACAGTGGGTCACGACAAACCGGGAGGTTTCCTTGGTGCTCAAGGATACTGTCACCGCTCGATACCACACATTATGTCCATTTATGGACACCAGTGCCTAGTACTTATTCCCGGCAGGCCTCCGCTGTGCCTTCGTTGCAAGCGTGTGGGACATATCCGTCGACAATGCAGAATGCCGAGATGCTTGCAGTGCCACCGATTTGGTCACTCGGTGGACGCCTGTGTATCGACCTATGCCAATAAGCTTCGTTCTGGGCAACATAGCGCAGAAGAGCCACAACTGGACCATCTCATGGGTGCTACAGAGATAGTCGATGCCACCGGAGAAGCCACAGGCGGCATCAGGGACGAAGAACAGGAGTCTACAGAGCTAATGCCGAGCAGCCACAGCAGCCCAAGTAATACAAGCGAAGCTACTGGCAATAACTCGGTTTGCACACATTACCTAGGAAACCTTAAAGAAAAGCCCCCTGATGCTGCGTAGGCGCGGCCGCGCGGGCCCTATCATGAAAGCGATATGCGATGTGCGCTGTGTTTTCGCCACTTAGCTCGCGTTGAAGCGATAGGCAGCACGATGGTCAATTCGCTCGCTGCTGCGGCCGCGCTTCCGCACTCCAGTGTTTTGACAGCGAGCGAATTGACCGTCGTGAAAAAAAATATATATATTAATTAAAATAAGCCCAACACATTAAAAAAATAAGGTTGTGCAAACACACAAAAAGTATTTATGAATTTTATGCTATTAAGCCAGCAACTGCTACGCCCGGTGCCGTCGATCTTGCTCCGTAGCAGACGACGCACAGCGTTGTAGAAGGCACGGGGTTATTTTTCTCTCGCGATCCGGCATGTGCGGTAGCATTTCCATCATGATAGTTTTACCAAACCACTCGTCAAGATACACAAATCTTAATTATAGCGACAAATACGCGTTTTAGAAGCAGTGACAATTTTTTGAGCGGGACTATTTCTTTAGTCCCGGAGGAATTGGCTGCTGCGCTTCGGTCAACTGGGCGGGGCCTCCTCCTGTCTTCTAAAGTTGTACCCGACTATAGTAACGACTTCAATATTCAACCTGTAATGTTCAACTATAAAACACGTTATTTCCGGCCTGATTAGAGCCACTGTTGCGCGTACCAACGCGGCTGTGAAAGCGCTTCTCCGTGAACGGCTAGCTGTACCAGAGCAGTGGCGTTATAGAGCGGGCGCGAGGAGAACTAGGCCCGAGACGCCATTTTGGCGCCACGCAGAAGGCCGCACCTTTTTTTTTTATATATGTAGCGGCCGTGGCAATTGAGATATATAAATTATGCCTACACATTTGCTCCGTCTATAACTTTCACAAATCCTTCGCATGAACTAGGTAATCAACGGCGGTTTCCGCCTTTATATATATATATATATATATATATATATATATATATTGTGGGCATTTCTTAGTGACTTCTTCGTTGGCTGCACATGTTCATCATCTCATCGGCTTCGTCGTCTTCATCGCTTGTGGGGACTCATCTTGAGACTGATCTGTGCCTCGAGTGTGATCGGTCCGCCGCGTCTTCGGGGCGTATTAAAGGTCGTGTAAACGCTACGTCGCAAGTGGTGGAGGTTGATCCTCGGTCCCCCGTCCTCTGCTCGCCCGCTCTACCTCCTGGAGCTTCGCTCAGGTCGCCGTTTGTGCCAGCTGTCCGCCAACATGCCGCAGGATGAGCCATCGGGCACTTCTACGTCTACAATATTGGCTCCGCCTGCCGCAGCCTCTCCATCTTGGATCGTCAGTGGGCCCCAGCACGACCCCCATCTGTACGCTGGCTTCCGTGGTGAAGATGTGGAGGATTGGCTTGACAACTACGACCGGGTGAGTTCTGCTAACCACTGGAACGAGGTGATGAAGCTACGCCACGTCTCCTTCTACCTCACGGGCGTAGCGAAGACTTGGTTTTTCAACCACGAGATCGACCTCACTGACTGGATTATTTTCAAACAGCAGCTCCGACAGGTTTTTGGTACTCCGGCTGTTCGTTCCGCCATCGCGAAGAAGACACTCGACACTCGCAAACAACAACTCGGCGAGTCATATACCTCGTATATAGAGGATGTCCTCGCTCTGTGTCGACGCGTCAACGCTTCCATGGCCGAATCAGACAGAGTACGCCACATACTAAAAGGCATTGGGCCTCTTGCCTTCAATGTGTTGGCAATCAAGGACCCGGCTACCGTCGCTGATATTGTAGCTACGTGCCAGCGCCTCGACGAACTCGAATCTGTCCGATTGCCGCCCCCGGACACCCCTGACAACAACCCTATCACCGATTCCTCGTTGCGCGCAATGGTCCGCGCAATCATACGAGAAGAGCTGCAGTCTCTTGGCTTCTCGGCAGGTCCCATTCCTGCCCACACCCCCAGTACCACATTGCGTGACGTTGTCAAGGAGGAGTTGGCGTCTATGGCGGGTACTGCGTATACGGACCCTCTAGTCCTATAGGCCCCCACCAACGTACGCGCAGGTAGCCGCAGCTGCCCCAGCCTTCGTGCCATCGATGCCTCCGAAACCAACGCAGACGCACTTGGCTTCGATGTCTACCAGCACACCAAACCAAGCTTACTTTCCGCCATGGCGTCCAACCCGACCTATGTGTTACTACTGTGGATATCGTGGCCACATCGCACGTTTCTGTCACAAGCGGCAGCAAGACGAACGGCGCGGATTTGACTTTTGTGCTGGGGCCTCTTTTCAACGCCGTCCTTATGCGCCGCGTTCCGACCGCTCGCCGTCACTACCTGCAACCTCCGCGACGCCTTCTAGCTACCGTCCTGCCAGACGCCGCTCGCAGTCACCCCTTCGTCGCTCTACCTCTCCACTTCGACCAGCCTTTCCATTCGCCGACCGTCGCCCGGAAAACTAAATTATGCAGCTTTTGGAGGAAAAGCTGCATTGCTCGACAGGACAGAAATTCCTCCAGCGCGTCCGCATAACATGCTATCTGTTTTCGTAGAAGGAGTACACGTGGAAGCTTTAATAGACACTGGCGCTAGTTTGTCAATTATTCACCGTGATTTGTGTTCGCCCCTCAGGAAAGTTACCACTCCTTATGATGGACCTACGCTACTCGCTGCTCCAGGGAACGCGATCCGACCTGCCGCCATGTGCACTGTTCGTGTCTCTATTGATGGAATTCTGCATTATGTACAATTCGCAGTGCTCAGTTCGTGTACCCAGCAGCTGATATTAGGATGGGATTTTCTTTCTACGGCGTCCGCTTCTATCTGTTGTCGGAAACGTGTTCTCCACATGACCGACACCGCTTATTCGCTACATACAGATGACGCACCACTTCGTTTGCTTGCAGCAGAAGACACCGAGCTACTTCCTTGCCATCAGCGAATTGTTGCAATCGCGTCGGATGTCATTGACCATGGTGACGTGTTCGTACAACCATCTGCGCACTGTCTCAGCAGCGGGATAGTCTTTGCATCAGGGCTGGTCCGGCTTGAGAATGGCTCCGCATTCGTCTGCGCTACCAACCCGACATCCGAAAAACTTCTGATCCCTAAGGGCACTACGTTGGCTTGCGTCACTAAATTCGAGCATCTCTCTGTTGTTTCTATTGAAGTGGCTTCTGTTGGACGTTCCGCGCCTCTCTCTGCCCTTGAAGCTGCCATCAGTTCCGACCTGACCTCTTCACAGTCACAGCAGCTGAAAAAGTATGAAACTTCGTTTGACGCACATGGCACTTCATTGGGACAGACTTCCGTCATCACGCATCGGATAGAAACAGATGGCGGGTCCATTGTTCGCCGTCGACCATATCGTGTCTCTCTCGCCGAGCGGAAATTCATTGAAGAAAACGTCGACGACATGCTGCAACGGGGGATAATTCGCCCCTCCGCTAGTCCTTGGTCATCCCCCGTCGTTCTAGTTCGGAAAAAAGACGGCTCTGTCCGGGCACTCAACAAGATCACGCGCAAGGATGTGTACCCTATGCCACGCATAGACGATGCCTTGGATTCACTGCAGAATGCCGAGTACTTCTCGAGTCTTGATTTGCGTTCAGGCTACTGGCAGATACCTATGCATGAGGACGATAAAGAAAAAAACTGCGTTTTCAACACCAGATGGGCTCTACGAGTTCAACGTAATGCCATTCGGCCTCTGCAATGCACCCGCAACATTCGAGCGCATGATTGACAACGTTCTGCGTTGCCTAAAGTGGAAGACTTGCTTGTGTTATCTCGACGATATTGTTGTTTTCTCTTCCACCTTCTCTCAACACCTGCAACGACTGGACGAAGTTCTCACGTGCCTTGCCAACGCTGGCCTAGAGCTAAACACGAACAAGTGCCGTTTTGCCAGCAAGACAATTAAGGTCTTGGGTCACATTGTGAGCAAGGACGGCATTCGTCCTGATCCCGATAAGGTTTCAGCGGTTCTTCACTTCCATCGCCCCGAACGGATCAAAGATTTGCGCAGTTTCCTTGGCCTCGCTTCTTATTTTCGCCGCTTCATACGTGACTTCGCCTCAATAACTGCCCCGTTGCACAAATTACTCGGGTCGGGTGTTCCCTTTGAGTGGTCTCCCGAATGCGAATCAGCGTTTACCCATCTGAAAACTCCCTCACATCTGAACCAGTACTTCGCCATTTCGATGAAACCGCACCCACACTCCTACATACGGACGCTAGTGGTCATGGCATCGGTGGTATTCTCCTACGGCGAGATGAGTCTTTACGTGAGCGGGTCGTCGCCTACGCAAGCCGCGTACTGACGCACACCGAGAAGAATTATACCATCACTGAGAAGGAGTGCCTCGCTGTCGTTTGGTCGGTACAGAAGTTTCGACCTTATCTTCACGGCCGCCATTTTACCATTGTTACGGACCACCATGCATATATTATGTTGGCTTTCCACGCTCACGAACTTGTCTGGACGCCTTGGTCGCTGGATTATCCGTCTTCAAGAATACGACTTCACTATTATCTACAATTAAGTGTGGTAAAAAGCATCAGGACGCAGATGCGCTTTCTCGCTGCCCCCTTCCTACGACGCCATGCCATGGTTCTGCTCCTACCTTCCGCGGCAAGCTTTCGGACCGTCCTTCTCCGCATGTGTTGTCTTTAACCGCTATTGACCAGACTCCTTCTGATGATCATGGATCGCTCATATCTCACCAACTCGCTGAATCCTACTGTCGACGCATCATAGACCGCCTTCAGGGAACTTCGCGCCCGCCCAACGCCCGCCTTCGTCGACAGCTGACGCAATTCAAGCTCGACAACTGCGCCCTGTACCGCCATATCTATCACCCTGACGGTCAACGCTGGGTGCCTGTTCTACTTCGCTCTCTTCGCGCGCATGTCCTCAAGGCCTATCACGACGACATGACTGCTGGTCACCTTGGTTTCCAGAAAACGTACGACCGCATCAAAGGTCGCTTCTACTGGCCTGGCTTATCCACAAGTGTAGCGCGGTACGTCGCTTCCTGCGCTATTTGCCAGCTTCGAAAGCTACCCACATCAGGTCAAAGCGGAGAGCTCCAACCACTCCCGTGTCCGTCGGCACCATTCGAAGTCGTTGGCATTGACCTGTATGGTCCCCTTCCCACGACTCTCACCGGCAATCGATGGATAGTGACAGCCGTCGACCACTTGACACGTTACGTCGAAACAGCTTGCGTGACTTCGGCGTCGGCTTCTGAAGTGGCTGCGTTTATACTTCAAGCATTAATCCTGCGTCACGGTGCTCCTCGTGTCATCCTTAGCGACCGTGGAAAGGCTTTCCTTTCACAAATTTTACAAGAATTGCTCCGAGCCTCCGGCACCACCGACAAGACATCCTCCAGTTACCACCCTCAAACCAACGGCTTGACTGAGCGCTTTCATCGCACGCTCTCCGACATGATAGCTATGTACATTCAACCAGACCACACAAACTGGGACGCAATTTTGCCATTCGTGACTTTTGCGTACAATACCGCCGTACAACGCACAACTGGTTACTCGCCATTCTACCTCGTATATGGCCGTTCGCCCTCTTCTTTTCTTGACGTCTCTTTCTTCTCCGCCCCGGTCACTCTAGCTGCATCCTCTTGTGAACAATATATATCACGCCTCCTCCACTGTCGCCAGCTCGCCCGCATCAACACTGAAGCAAGGCAACATGACCGCAAGAACCTCTATGACGCATCCCACCGCGCAGTGTTTTTCCGCCCGGGCGATGAAGTGCTACTCCGGACTCCAGTTCGCACTCCTGGCTTATGCGAAAAGTTTCAGTTTTGGTTCATAGGCCCACACAGAGTCTTAGAGCAGACTTCTCCCGTTAATTATCGCGTTCAACCTATTGTGGTTCCAACTGACCGCCGCTGTCGCGCTGCCGAGATTGTCCACGTCTCTCGCATGAAGCCTTTCACAAGGCGTTCGCCGTCCCTTTAAGTTGCGGCCAGGCTGGCCGCTCGCACGTGGGGGAAATTAGTTTGGGCATTTCTTAGTGACTTCTTCGTTGGCTGCACATGTTCATCATCTCATCGGCTTCGTCGTCTTCATCGCTTGTGGGGACTCATCTTGAGACTGATCTGTGCCTCGAGTGTGATCGGTCCGCCGCGTCTTCGGGGCGTATTAAAGGTCGTGTAAACGCTACGTCGCAATATATATATATATATATATATATATATATATATATATATATATATATATATGTTTGCTTTCGGATTGTGTTCTATAATGAAATCAGATAAAAACAATTACGCTAAATTCGCCAACAAACCATTCTCCCGGAAAGTGTGCGGCTGATTATAAAACAAGAAGAAAAAAATTGCTATCATTTGAAAATGCAGCAGAGAAAGTACGAGTGTTACGTTTTACTATGGTCTCGTAGTATTGACTGTGCAAGGTATATTTGTAACATTGTTGCTTTTCGAGAGAATAAGAAAAAAAAAGTGCATATTTGTAACATTGTTGCTTTAGTCGCTCCGATTATAAAATCTTTTCAGTGTGTCCGGTGAAGGACAATCCTACGCATTCGATAGAGGTTAGAAGGATTCTGCTGACGTCCCTGCGTGTTACACGTCAAGGACGTCCACCTCTCACGCCATGGGACCTGCAGTGTCACGGACTCCCTCAAGGGAATGGTTCCGAGACCGTCGTCGATTCGACGGCCTCAATAGTTGGCCTCTGTCAGGTCTACTGCGTTCAGCACATGGGAGGCCTCAATCAACTTCTAAGTTACCGTCAAGATCACGGCTTCCATGACTCTAATCGTCGATGCTGGCTGCCTTGTCATCGGTGTCGAACGATGTCCTGTCGGTCCCGTCGGCCCGCAGGTTACCAACGTAACCTGCATGTTCTTGGCGTCCTCCGTTCCGGACGAAGTCCTCGTCCTGGTACTGTCTCCATACAGCAAGATTCTGTCTGTCAACGCTGGTCTTATGAGCGGACGACGTGGCGTGCTCACGGGCACCCGCTTCATCCGAGCGGGTTTTCCTTTCCGCTGCCGAACAGGCCGGACGTGTTTCGAGCGAGCTCCTCAACAACGACCACCACCAAGGCCACGAGCAGGGAAAGCGGCGTCCGTCTCGGCTCCCTTTTCTCCTCGACCTGGCGGCCGGCCAATGACTCCGACCATTTTCGACCTTTTCGAACCCTTGTGATCTGCTACGCCACCGACGCGCTAAGCATAGCGCGCAACGCTCGACTCCGAGCGCCTGCGCAACGCGCAGCTGCGTTCCACGCCACACCTGCGGCCGACGCCGCCCGTTTTCACCACCTCCGCCGAAACCGTTCGTGACCATCCAAGCCACCGACATGGCATACCAAGTCGAAGGCGTCTCCATCACCCCTGCTGAGCTAGAAGCCGACTCACGATGGATCCGTGGTGTGAAAGCACACCGTGCAGCCGCGGCCCACCAGGCCATCGCCTCAACGCCGCCTGCCTCGCCCCCATCCAAGACCCCTACTCCACCGCCAGCCATCACCCCCAGCACTACCACTCTCCGTCGTCACGCTCCCCTCCCTCGTCTCCCAGCAGAGGACTTCAAAATCGTTTTCAGACCGGGAGGGGGACTTGACCTCCGCACTACCACTAACGGAGCCCTGCTACAAATCCTCTGCACGCTTGCCACCATCGACTATGCCACCGCCCGCACCGCCGACCGTGTACGGATCAATCCGTACAACAACTCCCTGACTATCAGCACCCCATCTGAACCCCGCGCTCGTCTCTACCTTCGGGTATCGGAACTCCGCCTGGGTCCCACCTCTTATCCCCTGCGTGCCTACATGGCAGCACCCGACAACGCCCTCCGCGGCATTATATACAACGCCGTGGACTCCCAAACCCAGGACGAGATCGTCCAAGATCTACAAGCCATGAATGTCAACACCCCCTACGCCATCGCCGACGCACGCCAGATGGGGCGCTCGCAATCTATCCTCATCACCTTCGTCGGCACTACAACACTCCCCAGTGCCATCGTCTTCAACTGCGGGATCTACCGCTGCCACCCGTTCCGCCCGAAAGCCGAGGCCTGCACTAACTGCTGGGCTCCCGGCCACCGCGCGGACGTGTGCACGAAGCCCAAATCCACCCTCTGTCACCGCTGCGGCCAGGCTCACAAGGCAGTCGAGCCCCCGACCTGCGTCCCCTGCTGCATCTTGTGCAGGGGAGCCCACGTCACGGGCTCGCGTCCGTGCAAGCTCCGGTTCGACCGGAACGGCCCGTCGTCACCTCCGGCCACCTCTAAGCCTCAGCCTCCCCCACCAGCGCCACCCACCGGGCCCATCCACAAGACCTCTCGGCCTTCCCGCCGCCGCTCTCCCTCCCGTGGTGCCCGGTCTGCCAGCCGCCACCGCTCCGTCTCCTTCCCGCCTCTGCCCAGGTCCGAGGCGTCCACCGCCCCCACCACCACATCACCGGTAAGCTGGAAATCGCAGCCTCACACGTCGGACCCCCAAACCGCGGCCCTCAAGGCCACTATCGCTGCCCAGCAGCTACAAATTCAGGAGCTGTCGCGCCAGTTGCAGGCCGCGCTAGCGCGTCTGTCCTCCCCCGCTCCTTCTCCTTGCCCAGCTACCGCACCTTCACAAACGCCGCCTCAGCTGGCGCCAGCAGAGGAGCCAATGAACACGGCACCCTCGGCTGCGTCATCGCGCGCCTCCTCTCCCACCCGCCACCCCCCGCACGAACGCCGATCACCCTCTTCCGATGACGTAGCGCCCGAGCGTGACATCGTTCGCAAAACAACCTCCTTCTTGGAGGCGTTTGAGCAGCGCGTCATGGCGCGCTTCGTGCGACTTGAGGAGCGCATCGCCAGTGTCGACAACCGCGTGGCCACCATCGAATCCCACCTTACCGCCCTAGACACCAGGGTCGTGGTCCTAGAGGCCCACCAGAGCGCGACTGAGGCCACCCTCGCGCACCTCTCGCTCCCCGCCCCCCTCCCCCCGGCACCTACCCCAACTCCGTCCGGTGACCCCGCCATCCATCATGGCCAGACACCCCCCGCACCTTAATCTCTGGCAGTGGAACTGTCGGGGGTTCCGCGGCAAGCGGAGCACCCTGCAGCTCCACCTCCAGAACATCCCTCCCGACACTCTCCCCTCTGTCCTAGCACTCCAGGAACCCCTAGCTCCCCTGAAGCTGCGCGACTACACCTCCTTTCATCCTTCTTCTGAGACCCACCCAAACGTTGCCACCCTGGTGCACCGTAACCTTGCTGCCGTGCTGCACCAGCTGGACGTTTCAGGCTGTGCCCATCTCCTCCTCGAAATCCTTCCCCGCCGTCGCACTGAGGCAAGCCTCTTTGTTCTCAATGTGTACAGCCCTCCCAAAGCCCCTTCAGCCCCTCTACTCCTCGTCCTCCGCAAAGCGCTCTCCTGCGCTGGCCGCAACGCCATGGTCGTTCTGGGCGATTTCAACGCACCTCATACTAGCTGGGGCTACCCCCAGAACACCCGCAAGGGCCACTCGCTCTGGACTTTCATCCACAATGAATGTCTTTCCGTCCTTAATGACTTCGCTCGCCCCACCAGGATCGGATCCAGTGTCCAACGAGACACCAATCCGGACCTTACCCTCGCCAAAAATGTAGCCGATCCGACCTGGTCTAATACGGGAGTCTCCTTCGGTAGCGATCACTACATCCTCTGCACCACTTTCCCTCTCCCCTCCCTTGCTCGCACCTCTACTCGTCTCACCCAGATAGTTGACTGGGACCGCTTCCGTTCCACTCGTCTTTCTACTTCCTCCTCTGCTCCTATCATCGATCTCTCTGCCTGGACTGAGACCCTTTTGGCAGACGTCCATACTGCCACATCCACACTCCCTGCAGCACCACACTCCACCACGGCAGACAGCCGTCTACTGCACCTTTGGGAGGCCTATCACGCTGTCCACCGCCGGTGGCAGGCTCAGAAACACAATCGCCGCCTGCGCCTCCGTTTGGCCCGGCTCGCGTCGGACATGGAGGAGCACTGCTCCTCTCTTCTTCGACAACAGTGGGGCCAGACATGCGACCGCATGGCCGGCAACCTGGGTCTCCGCGACACGTGGTCACTTCTCAGGGTGCTGCTAGACCCTACACACACCAAAGCTTCCCAGCGCAAGGATATATCCCATCTCCTTCACTCCTCCCCACTCACCGATACTGACTTCCTGGCAGCCCTCCGGGACCGCTACCTCTGCACCGACCCCCCTACAACTCTTCCCGCCTACACCGGTTCCCCCAACCCTGACCTTGAGGCGGACATCTCCCTGGGAGAGGTTCGTGCGGCGCTACTCACGCTCCGCACCACTTCGGCCCCGGGGGCGGACCGCATCACTAACAAGGCACTCCGAAACCTAGATACCCCCTCCCTCGAAGCCCTTACTGACCTTCTCAATGAGCATTGGCAGGCTGGTACTCTTCCTTCCTCCTGGACCCATGCACGTGTCTCTTTCATCCCCAAATCCGGTAAACCTATTGCCCTCGAGCACCTCCGCCCCATCTCTCTCACCTCCTGTCTCGGCAAGCTGTTCGAGCACGTCATCCTGGCTCGCCTCCAGACCTATCTGGATCATCATGACCTATATCCGGACTCTATGTTCGGCTTTCGTCCCCAGTTGTCCACCCAGGATGTCATGCTCCAGCTTTCCGAGGATGTCCTACACCCCTCCCACCACAAACGCGCTCGAGCTATCCTGGCGCTGGACCTTACCAAAGCATTCGACAATGTACACCACACCGCCATTTTGGACGCTCTCTCCTCCCTTCATGTCGGACTCCGTGTCCATGCTTACGTGACCGCTTTCCTCGCCCACCGCACAGCCGAGATCTCGTACGGCCCACTTTCTTCTCCTTCTTTGTCCCTTGGCAACAAGGGTACTCCCCAAGGCTCTGTCTTGTCCCCTCTTCTATTTAACGTCACCCTCTTCCCGCTGGCACGTGCACTACGCACTATCCCAGCTCTGTCTCATGCTTTCTACGCCGATGACATCACCCTATGGGTGACCACCGGCAATCTTGGCGACATGGAGACCACTCTCCAGGCGGGCGTGGACGCGGTGGCGACTCACGCCCGGTCTGTCGGGTTGAGCTGCTCCCCGGCCAAATCGGAGCTTTTGCTCATTCTGCCTCGGGGGATGGCCCCCCTGTCGCCTTCTCCACTCACAGTCTCCCTTGACGGCACACCCATTCCCCTCGTCTCCACTCTCCGCATTCTCGGACTCTTTCTTCAGTCCAATGGCAAGCACACCACCCTCATCACTCGACTCACAAACACTGTACACCAGACCATCCGCCTAATACGCCGCATTGCCAACCGTCACCACGGCATGCGCGAACACGACCTCCGCCGCCTAGTCCAGGCCTTCGTTCTCAGCCGCTTCATCTATTCTCTTCCGTATATTTTCCTTTCACGCACCGAGGAAGACAAAGTCAACAGCCTCATTCGTCAGGCATATAAGTCGGCCCTGTCTCTTCCCACATCTACTTCAACGGCTCGGTTACTGTCGATGGGCGTCCACAACTCCCTTACAGAGCTGACGGAGGCCCATCGCACGGCCCAGCTCCTCCGTCTCTCCCGCACTCGGCCTGGTCGCGCACTTCTCTCTACCCTTAAACTCTCCCCTCTTACCCCTCTTCCCACCTCACTGCCCATCCCTTCCCACGTCTACTCCCTGCTAACCGTTAATCCCCTCCCTAAGAATATGCACCCTGAACACCACCCGTCCCGTAGAGCAGCGTGAGCCTCCGCGCTCTGGCGTCAGTACGAACGGCAACCCGCCGTGGCTTACGTGGATGCCGCCCCGTACCGCCACTACCCAGCCCATGCCCTTGCAGTCACTGACAACTCTTTTCGACCCACTCTTACTGCCTCAGTATACACTTCGACCTCGGTCGAGGCCGAAGAGGCAGCTATTGCCCTTGCCATCACGCAAACCTGCGCGGAATACATTTTCAGTGATTCCAAGCCTGCAGTCTACAACTACGCGGTTGGACGGGTGGCATCCCCGGCCTCCGGTATCTTGCGTTCCGACACTGTTCCCTCTCACCCAATCCAAATCATCTGGGTGCCCGCTCACGCGGCCCATCCTGGCAACGAGGCGGCCAATTCCATCGCTCGCGATTCGACTGACCGAGCAAGCCCGCCCCCGCCGGGAATGGATACGCGCGATGCGCTCCTCACGTACCACGATATCACCTTGCACTACCGCCTATCTCGTCTCACCTTCCCCCCACCGCACAAATCCCTTTCCCAGCACCACCAACACTTGTGGCGCCACCTTCAGGCCCACACCTTTCTTACTCCTGCACGTCTTGCCCTCTTCCACCCCGGGACGTACTCGCCGGCCTGCCGCTTATGTGACAGCTCCCGCGCCGATTACGATCACATCTTATTCTCCTGCCCGGCACACTTGCCCCCTGCCTCTTGGCATCTAACCAGTCCGCAGCAGTGGGAGGCTGCTTTGTCCAGCACCGAGCCGGATCTCCAACTCCGGCTGGTGACCTGGGCAGAGGACGTCGCGACTAGGCACGGCCTGGACGCCACAACCGGCAGCCTGAAGGCCGCCCACAACGCTGCTTTTTAATTTTCATTACTTCGGGCCTTCTCAATAAAAGTTTTCCACCACCATCATCCGAGTGCTTTTTTTTCCCCCAGAGGACTTTCCCCTGAGATGGGGCCGCGCGGCCGTGCGCGCGACCCTCCCAAAGCGCTTCGCGACTAATCCGCCAGGGCAGGGCGCATGCGCCGTCGGGCCGTGAAAAAGGCGGATTACCTGCGAGTCTCTGGTCACCGAGTGACGCTTGATTATAGGCACCCTTCAATGCAGTTTGGCTGTACATGTCGCGCCACCTAGCAGCGGCGGTGAGCACCCGCGAGTAGGCCCTCAACGCCATTTCACCTTGGTCCGTACTGCGCTCAGGCGCGCCTGAAAGCTTCCTTTTCAGATTTTTCAATGGATTCACCGCGACCACTCGGCAGCTCCTCCGTGAGAAGTGTGAACAAAAATAACATGCGCATATGCTGCTGCTTTAGGTATTTTCACAACCGCGAAGGGGATGTCGGCATCAAATTGTGCCGCTTCCTTCAAGGCTGTGGGGAGAAACCCGGTGGCTGAAGGTGGATCGTCGTGGTTCGGGCCGTCAACTAAGAGTCGCTCTTGCGAATTTCTGTTGAACTATGACGCAAACGCAAAATAAAAAATAAAAAAAAAACACAAGGCAGCATCCATGAAAACGCACAATAAAGCGACAACTGCATAAACACGCGTGATCTGATTCCCGCTGTTGTAAATTGGTTTGGATAATTGTTGAGCTATTCTCGCTCCAAAACAAATGCGCAGTGGTTGTTATGTGTCAAATCTAGCTTCGTAAGCGCTCCGCGTTGGACCTTTGTACGCACTGTAGTTCTTGTTGTGCATTAATAAGCCAACGTGCAGCTCCTTTCTGCGCCTGGATCAAGACGCGACTGCTGAAACCGGGCTCATTCATGCCGACGACGTTTTCTCGCGTTTAGAACAACAGAACTAAGGCTGGAGTGCACCGCAGCACACATCGAGTATTCGCAAAATAGCACTTCTCTCGCGCACGCTAGCACACATTTGCTCAGGTGTTGCTTAGTGTCAGCTGATTGCTCTCTGTTATGTTTCGGCGATGATGACCTCTCACACTGGAGCCCGAATGACAACACCAGAACATGCTCGAGGCACTTTGTCAACGGAGCAAAAAGCGCCATAAAGAATAATTCAAGTTACCTTCCAACTCGCCAAAACCTCGACAAATGTTATAAGCAAGGCACGCTCGAAGTATACTGAAGATACAAATGAAAGTTGAAAAACGTCTACGGCCGTATTTGCCCTCTTAAGCGGAATAAATTATTTATTTGTTCACTTACTTTGAGTTCGACGTCGTAAACGTGCTTTATTTGTCGTGACCAGAACTTTGCTGCGATGTCCGTCCTGTTTACTCTTTTGACACGAAATACATGGTTGTTGTCGTAAAGTTCACATCCTTTCTCGAGTGTCGGTGGTCGAAAATGGGCCTCAATGTTTTCAACTGCCTTAAAAACCACAATTTAGAACGCCCGACTTGTTTCAAATGAGTGCCGCAGAAGCATGCCTTCGTAGAAGTGGCCGCCTCGGTGTTTCGCGGAACTGACACGGCGGCGCTGACGGCTGAGCCGATCGCTGCGCCGCCTGACCATTGAAGGGAGCCTATACCGCGGTTTACGACGCGTGTGTCGTCGGTGCAGATCCAGCGACCACTACCGTGCACAGTGCACCGCAGCGTTCGATAAGCTAACCTAACCTGCGCCCACCAAGACAAGTGGCACTCAAAGCTCAACGATAGCGGCGAACACAGTCGGTGATCGCCGAAATCTGATCTGCGGGTCAAGCGCGTCTTTCGAAAATCGGCTCTTTCGCGGACGTTCCGCCATTTTCTTCGAGGCGTGACGTAGGCGCGACGCCTACAAAATGGCGCTGATGGCCCCGTTTTTCTTTCGTAACGTGACTGCGGTGACTAGTTCGGTAGGTGTGCCGACCGGCGCGTCTGGAGCGTTGTTCACAGCTTCTCCGCGTCATGACGCAAAATTGGCGCTGCGGTCAGTAGAACGGTTCCGCAGCGCGCGTCGTCTGCTGCATGTCGCAGGCGGCGTGCAAAAAATATATATATGTATATATATATATAATAATAAATCCCGTATTGGAATAATTGTATGTCGTCTGTTCGTGTCAGTTTCAAAGGTGAAGAGCTCCGCGTCTCTCGTACTGTTTGCAAGTTCCTAAGCGATGTGGAATGTTCCAGGTCGGAAAAATGACCGGCGAGATTAGCGGCGGCATTGCTCGACCAAAGAAGACCACCAAGGAGACTTACTGCTTTGCTCCGAACTGCAAGTCAGGCTTCAGGCTCTAAATTTGTGAGAAAGACAGCGGAAATGTTTCGCTGTCTGACAGTGGAAATGTTCGCCCCGGCCCGGGCTGCTCAGTAGCTTGCTCAGTATCGGCGATGTTAATGAGCAAGCCGTACACCGAAAAGCGTACGTCGATGAGCTCCTCGACATTTGAAATTTGCAAGCCGCACACGAGGTGCTCAGCGCCTGCGACATCGAGCACCGCTGCGCTGCTACAGGGAAAAGAAAAGTAACTGTAGGCTTATATTCTATATTGACCCTTTTCGCGGCGCTCCCGTGGGCGCTGCCATGTTTTATCACGTGGTGACGCGTCCATTGCTTGCCTCAGCCGCCTCCGTTGCCGCCGCGTTTACAATACAAGCGCGTGACGCCGGCGCGTCGCAGCAAACCGCTGTTTCGACGCGTATCGTAGACGGTGACTGCGTGCACGACACGAAGCTTTGGGTGACAGCTTTAGAGGACATGTCAGTGCTTTCAGAGCTCATTACGCCTTGTCCAAACGGCGTGAGCAGCGTATACGGTGCTTGTACTAAGAGCGGGGCTAGAAATGTATTCCAAGCTGTCCAATCTTTCTGCTTACGAAATAAATCGGGATCAGTGTGCTCTGCGTTTTTTATTAGGCAAACATTTTCAATCAGTGGCTTGTCATATTTCTGACTCAGTAAAGTTCCTCGGTGCGGCCACTATCTGTTTATTTTCAGCGTAATCACTCGCGGGTGTGCTCTGCTGCGATAAATTTGTTCTTGCTGTGCACAACGCTTGGAATTTAAATGTTCTGTACTTTGCGATAGCTCGTAGCAAAGACATAGTATCGCTAGTCCCTCGCTTACTCTGTGGACCGTCACGAAACATTCAGCTTCCAACATTCGTTTCTTGTCGGTGTAGTCGCCGTCACTCATGCTTCGGCACATTGATTCAAGTGTGCGCCTCTTCACTCACACATTGGCGATAGGGTGGGCGTAAGTTTTCGTGCGAGTAAGGGTGGATGTGTGTAGATAGCGTGCGTGAAACTTACTATGCCAGTAAGTGGCACTACTTCATTTTGTAACGAGCAGTACTCACTCCAAGGTGCCGACGTTCCGGAGTTGAAGTCCTTTCTGTGGAGGTTGGCTATACAGCGCAGGCGGATGAATTATATTTTTTATCCTTGAGGAAATCCGTGCATCGCGAAGGGCGGCAACACAGGCAGTCATTATGTAGCAGCGGCGACACAGGTTGATTCCATTTAATAATATGTGAATCACTATTTTTGCAGCGATCTACTGCACACGTCTTCCCTTTATCGTGACACATTTTGCAGTATGAATTGGGCACAGTGCATTAGCGCACACCCAGTTGCATTTTCAACAGCTGATCGCACAGTAGCAGGGTAGAAGCAGTAATGGTTTCGTATTCGTGCGCATTCGCTGAGGCAACGTATGGCGCGCGGCCGAAAGCGCCATCTCGTTCCTGTAGAGCTAACTGCTCCGCGAAAAGGGTCAATAGCAGGCTATGTAGCAAGAAAGTTCCTGCAAAGAACCAAGTGCTGCGATTGCTCAGAGACATTACTGAATTCAACAGAATGAGTAGGGCAGGGCTGTTGCGCCCTGACCTACTAAAAAAACTAAAGCACTAAAAAAACTAGTATCGCTCGAAGACGCCTTCACGCTGTGCTTCAGTTTAATTTGAGTTACGAAGGAACAGTATCGCCGACTTTGCGTTATTTCTGCAGATGAATCCTCCGAATTTGATCGGCTGTGAGCGGCACAAGAAAGAGCTCACAAACGATGTTGGGAAGTTCTATTCAATTACACGCCTTTACTTTCTTGTCAATGGCAAGAACATGGCGCGCGAAAGTAACAGATAGAAGAGGAAGAACCTGAAGCGGAGGCGTGTGCTGTGAATAATGCTATGGTGTGATGGACCAACGTTGCGACCTTGCTGGCGCTAGGCTATTTATGTTGGTGCGTCAAGTTATGAGAGCGTTTCTTGTATTTTAAATATATTCATGAATGCAGCCCAAGACGTATTGCTTTATTTTATTGCAACCAAACAGTGAACCATATGCACTTACCAACACAATTCGTCTCGTAACAATTTAAAAACAGTTACTGAGGCAGCAATAAACACAATAGCTGGATTTCTCGAAATTGAAACATTAGAAATCACTAAATATCGCATAAACACGTTTCCATATACCGTATAAAACCATTGCAGTATTGTTTATGCATGGAAGAAATGCATCTACGTCTTTAATGCAGTGGGCTGGAACGCCGCGTTTATACCAATAAATTTGACCAATCGCCAAGCTATAAAATTAACTTCAGCATATCGTGTCTTCTGACTAGACGACAATAACAAATTCCCCATTCTGGCTTTGCCTACACTGCTCCAAAACGACATTATATAACGCATACTTCAAAGCTAGAGCAGAGGAAGCGATACTATCAAACACGCTGCTAGTCTACACAGCGCACGTTGCGCGCGGCTGAACCGTTGTACGGTCCGCAGCCGCACTTCTGCGTCATGATGCGGAGAAGCGGTGAACTAAGCTCGGTCGGCACACCTACCCATCTAGCCCCCGTACCATAGCTAGTACTCCAAGTTGCCATCAGAGAGGTGTCATGCAAATATATTCATTGAAGGATGGCACATACATAGTGCCACATAGAGTGACCCAAGTTGGTCCGATGGTTGGTTTCGAACAGCATAGCAGCCCTATGCGCTACCCATTAGACCATGGACTACCCTGTGACCCAAGTTGGTGAGTGAGTGAGTGAAACAACTTTATTGTCGATCCGGCATAAAGGGGGGAAGGGGTAGGGGAATTAAAGCGAGACACTAGCGTGCTCGAACGTCCCGGGAGCAGCAACCTACTCGCGTCAAACCCGTGGGGGCGCCGCTTTCGGCCGCTGGCGTTCCAGGATGCTAAGCACGTGCTGGACCACGTCTCTTTGGTTGCCTGGCTCTCGGCTGATGATCTTGCTGCTGATGACAGTTGGCATTGCTTCTTGGTTATCCGGCGGTGGCGCACAGTCCCAGAGGAGGTGTCTCTGGGTGGCGCGCGCCTTCTTGCAGTGTTGGCATATATCCGTGGTGTATACCTCCGGGCAAACGTGCTTTGCCCATACGGGGGTCCATATGGCTTGTACTTGCAACTGCCGTAGTGTGGCTGCTTCGCTGCGTTGTAGGTCTCGGTGAGGTGGTGGGTAGAGGCGTCTGCTCGTTCTGTACCACTGCAGAACGTCGCCGTAGGTTGTGATGGAATATTCTTCGTCTTCGGCATCGGGTCGTTGCGGCTCCGAGGAATGCGTTGACGGAGACCCGCGGCTAGTTAGCGCGTGTGCCTTCGTATCTGCCTCCTCGTTGCGGTTCGGGCCCGCGTGCAGCTCCCCGGCGTGCGCAGGGAACCACTTGACGGTAACGTTGGTTTCCGGTCTTGCTATCGTTGAACATACTCTTGCAGTGGTTCCATGGACGTTGTTTGTAGCAAAGTTGACTATTGCCGGCTTCGAGTCACTGAGGACCGTGCGGCAATCCGGGATCGCTAGTGCCAGTGCGATTGCAAACTCCTCGGCTTGCGTGGGCGACTTGCACCGTATGCTTCCCGACGTTGTGAGTACTCCGGTGTCTGCAGCGATGACTGCTGCTGCGTACGTGTTTGGCCGGTGGGGATACTTCGCCACGTCCACGTAGTACGCGCGCGGATCGTTGGCGTGACCCTTTGTGAGGACCGTGGCTCTCGCCATTCTTCTTTCTTGGTTTACTTGCGGATGCATTTGCTTCGGTAAGGGTGGTACCCTCAGTCTTTGGAGAACGTCCCGGGGTAGCTGCTTTGCTACCTCCGGGGTCGTCGCTGGCGCGTTGATTCCGATGCGTTGTAGTATCGTTCTTCCCGTCCTGGTCTGGGACAGGCGGTGATACTGCGCCGTTCGCTGGGCTTCTGCGATTTCTTCAAGCGTGTTGTGAACGCCCAACGCGAGCATGCGTTCCGTGTTGGTGTGGGGGTATAGGCCCAGGACCATCTTGTACGCCTTTCTGATCATCGCGTCAATCTTCATCTTCTCCGCCGCTTTCCAATTATGGAACGACGCAACGTAAGAGATGTGGCTGACTGCAAACGACTGGGTGAGTCGTAGTAGACTGTCTTCTCTCATGCCCTGGTACCGCGTGGCCACCTTCTTGAGTAAGCGGGTGGCCAGCGAGAGCTTTGCGTGGAGCTTCTGTATCGTCACGTTGTTGCGGTTCAGGTCCTGGAGGTGCAGCCCCAAAACTCTGAGCGTCTGCACGTGCGGTATCGGCGTTCCGTCTTGGGTTACCACGTTGATGTGCTGCGTTGTCGGGCGTCGCGCACTTTGCGGTGAGATCACTAGCAGTTCCGACTTGGTTGGTGAGCATTTGAGTCCGGTGGGTCGTAGGTGTTCTTCTACGGCGACGACGGCTTCTTGGAGGGCTGCCTCGATCTGGCTGTCGCTTCCTCCCGTTGACCACAGCGTGATGTCGTCCGCGTAGATCGTGTACTTGATGTTTCTAACATGTTCCAATCTTCTTGCAACGCCTATCATGACGAGGTTGAACAACAGAGGGGAGATCACCGAGCCCTGCGGGGTCCCCTTGCTCCCCAGCTGCTTGAGCGGTAATTGTAGTTCTCCTGCCACAAGCCGCGTGGTGCGGTTGGTGAGGAAATCTTTGATGTAAGCGAACGTCCTCTCCCCCATGTTGAGGTGGGACACCTGCCGAAGGATGGCCGAGTGGTGTACGTTGTCGAATGCTCCCTGGAGATCCAGCCCGAGCACCGCTCTGTTATCCAACGTGGGAAACTGTCTGTCCACGATTTCGTTCTTGAGTAACAGCATGGCGTCCTGAGTACACAGTTTGGCCCGGAACCCCAGCATTGTATGTGGATATATGTTGGAGTCTTCCAAATAATGTTGCCATCTGTTGAGTAGGATGTGTTCCAGCACCTTGGCCACGCACGACGTTAGAGAGATGGGTCTCAGGTTGTCTATGCTGGGTTGGTGAGAAAATAGTTAGCCACAGACAGACAGACAGACAGACAGACAGACAGACAGACAGACAGACAGACAGACAGACAGACAGACAGACAGACAGACAGACAGACAGACAGACAGACAGACAGACAGACAGACAGACAGACAGACAGACAGACAGACAGACAGACAGACAGACAGACAGACAGACAGACGGACGGACGGACGGACGGACGGACGGACGGACGGACGGACGGACGGACGGACGGACGGACGGACGGACGGACGGACGGACGGACGGAAAGTGCATCAAGCACCATAGAATGCTAATCACTTTTAAAATCGCGCACATTGCACGCACTATATAGGGATCGGTTCAAGCGAAGTTTTAATTTCCTTCCACTCCGCCGACGCAGTCTGACGACGTCAGCGATAGAACCAACCTATCGGCGCCGCGTCTTGCCCTCAACCTATAACGTCATTGCCTGCGCCAGCGAATCCGCGCGCGTTGCTGCCGAGAGTTGCGGCGTCTGTGTATGTACTTCGAAGGCCACAACAGGCAATTCTTTAAGGCTTATTCACACTAGGCTGCCGACTGTTGTCTACAGCAGTTTACAGGACGGAAAACGCTGTGGCCAACGGTTTAAAGGAAGGAAAACGCTGTCGCCAACAGTCGGCAGACCAAAATCGGTGTCGCGTCGGCCTAGTGTGAATTAGCCTTTAGGCGGATAAAGTTTGCGCGCAGCATCGCGATAAAGTTTTCGCGCCGCACTAAATCTGAGTGGGGTGTAGTCTGTGCTTGTACTTCGGAGAGAGCGAGAAAGAAATACTCTATTTTTTTGCTCCGAAATTGAAAACAGCAGTACAGGGGGGCGCATAACATTCAGTGTATGGTTTCATGGCCTATGGTTCGTTGAAGGGCTGCTTCAATGCAATTCGCCACTTACTGCTGGTTTTGTAGCTGAAGAGCCGCGATGAGCCGGCCGGCATTGTAAGCAAGGATGAGCTCGATGGGTGTAAGGAAAAGACGGGGAGGAGGAGGGTACTCCCATAGGATTAGATTGTAGTGCGGTGTCCGCCGCAGGGTGCATGCAGAGCGGCGGATACTTAGTGATGTGATTGGTAGGAGGTGAAGACGTGCCGGCGTGGCAAAAGTGTCTATGTTGTACGAATATGCATGCCTTGTCACGTGAGTTGGAGGAGTATAGGTGCGGAGGAATGGGCGTCCATCTTTCTGACAGCACTGAGCTGTGAATGCACAGCTCTGCAGCATGGTTGGGGTATGCCCGGGGATGTCGGATGCCTGGAATAATGTGTCGCGAGCGAGCAGATCCGCCCTTTGGTTGCTCAGCATCCCTTATTGACCTGGTATTCAAGCAACGTCTACGGGATAGTGCGTGTTTGAGTGTTTTTTAAGATGAAGGCTTGGAGATTGTCGCGAAGGAGGCGTCTGCATGCATCCATTGAATCGGTGAATATGACGGGAGGCCACAACAGGCAATTCTGTAGGGGAACGAAGATGACGTTGTGTACATCGCAAAGAAGTTCTTGAGCAGATGGCATTGTCTGCTGTGAGAGCCCTCTGCTGTCGCAGTAAATGAGGTCAGAGTCTCAGGAATCGCTGAAGTCGGATAATTTTTCTTTCTCTTCTTTAACCTCTCACATTCACGCGTTACCCATCACGTGGCTGGACGCTTGGCCGAGTTATTGTGCTTGTCTGTTCTCTTCAGGTTTACTGAAGCTCCGTGCGTAGAAGGTCAATGAAGATAAGTGCACCTCAGAGTGTTCTTCGCCCCATTCCGCAAATTTCTGTTCGACTCGTCTGGCGTCTCGGACCAGCGTCCACCAGCGCTTCAAAGCACAGGCGGGCTGTCGCGCTCTCGACGGGGTCGTTGCTTGGCGCGTGTCTCGTGGTGCGGATCCTGCGCTGAATCAAGTCCCCGGGTCAGAGGGAAACGCGATCCGGCGGCGGCCGCCACTTGCTGTCGCCCATTGATGCCGGCCGAGGCGGAGCTTGCGGCGGCCGGAAAGGGTTCGTCGTTTCTCGCTTCTTCCCGGCGGAGGCGCAATGCCGCCGGCCGGATATGCGTCGCGAGAGCGCGGTTTTCCTCGCGAGAAAACCAAGAGCCATGCTCGTCCAAAATTAGAAGCCCAAGAGTGAGCGCGCAAAACAAAAGCGTCCAAAAAGTGTTGGCTCGGAGGGGGGACGCTCCCGCGTGAGCAACAGGGAATCAAAAAGTGGGTGCGCGCGCCTCCTCTCTGGTACCGCGAGCGACGCTTTCCGATGCAAGCGCCCTCGAACACGGGGTTCCCGAAATACACTCGGCCTGAGACTTGCGCGACTCGAGCAGCAGTGGAGCCTTTGATCCGAATCTCGGCGCGTTACCGACTCGCCGCTACACCGGGTGCCTCTGGAGCCATCCGGCGTGCCGGTAGTGCGCGACAGACGACTTGAGCGTCCACTGTGCGGGACACGGGCCTACGACTGGTCGCCGACAGCGCCAAGCCGCGCCTTTCGCGCGACCTGACAGGGCCTGATGAGCGGCGCCGCCGCCCGCGCCTCCTCCTGCTGCTGCTACTGCTGCTGCCGGCGCTGCTGCACGATCGTCCTCCGACGCGCGACCAGCGCTCAATGAAATGTCCAGAAGGACCGGCTCCTACGTGAGTACGACAAGGTTCCCGCCGCGAGCGCGCCACAACGGCCCGACGTGCACCAGAGGGTCAGGAACGAGGAAAGAACCACCTGGATGCCTCTGCATTCCAAGGTTCTCTCCTTGTTCTCCTGTATTGGCTTTGATGCTAAGGGACGTACCCGGGTCGATTGAATTCTGCATGCATCCCAATCGGCTTCTCACGTGATGACTCGCCAGACCGCCCGAGATGTGGACGGGCTACTTGGCTAGGGCAACACTCCAGGTAGAAAAAACACGGGACATAAGAAATAAACACGAGATAAGCCATTAATGCGTGCTTTGATTGTATACCGTGGAAGCGACCATACACGGTTGCCGTCTGCTTCCCGCCCCCATCCTGTTTTGTTCTTCTAGGTGGTGTTCGTTTACAAACAACCTTGCACATATTCCTCTTAGTGGTCTACCAACCATCACAGCTCGTTCACGTGCAACCAGGACATGCGAAATGACGCATACAGCGCACAAGAGGCCGTTAAAACAACTTGCGATCGTGACCATTGCACCAAAGACAAACCCCGTTGAATTGCCTGCCAATTACTCAATATTGATCAATTTGCGTGCACGTGCGTGTGCGTGTGTAATGAATGGATAATCTACTCTGATTCAAAACGTATGTGGACATGTACGCGACACCTGTCAACAATAGGCGCTTGGCATCATCGTACAAAACTACTTTGATTGGAGTGGCTGCATCCGATGCGACTAACCCGACCTCGCGACAAGTGTGATAAAGAACACAAATCGCGTCAATACGCAATGCGCACTCTTCGTTGTTAAATTAAGCGCGTCGAGGGTGGCACAAAGCGCTTGCACTGTTGCCGCAGCAGTGACTGATCACTTGGCAAAGGGCTTGTTCCTGCGAGTTTATTTTGGTCCGGTCGGTGGACGCAATTCGTAGCACCGAGGCGGCAAGGCGCCGCGGTTGCCCTTTTGTTTCTTGCACCGTGTGCGTCCAAATGAGCTGCCTTGATGCTGCGACGCTTCACGATTGTGTTTGCTATGCGCTGCCGCGTTGCCCTGAGACGACCCCGCTTTGACGGCGAGGTGCTACTTCCGCGCAAAGGTGCATCTCGATGCTTTGAACATGAAGGGAACCACTTGAACGAGCAAATTACGTGCAAGCTTCTATTTTAGTATTCATTTCGTCTGGGCGCGCGATAGAGTTATTCAAGCTGAGGCAACAATACTGCACGTCAGGAAGTTGTTCTTTTTTAGAGGGGCGGCGACATCGCACGAAGGTCCTGCGGTGAAACTAGCTTTGAAAGATCTGTTCGATGACGTGACGTCCGCTGATGTCGTGCGTTTGGTATTTACTTGCAGCTCTTGTTGCGTGTGCAGCGACATAGAACGCCTTGCTCTCGGCACAACGGGAACTGCTCTCCGGTAAACCGCCTACGGTGGCCACTGGTGCCTCGGTGCACGAATCTGGGCGAGTAACGTACGGTGGTTCAAGCAAACGCACTGAGGTCACCCCGAAATGTGGATAAATGCAGTGTTTACGCCGGAGCTAAGGTCATTTTGAGTACATTCCTAGAAATATGGCATTACCTGATATTAATAAAAACCCTTAAGGTGAGCGAACATACTGAGGTAAAATCAAGGCGATCGCTTTCCGCAGCCCAGAGTCAATCACTCCTCTAAGCAGCTCCACTGCAGCGTTGCAGCGGTCGCATAGATGACTTATAGCAACCTTAGTCGCACACAACCGAACGAATAAGCAATACTCTATATTGGTATTCACTTGAACGCCACCGTGCACTGTTGTCACTTTGTGCCCCTGCAAGCGGGCAAATTCACCCTCAGCTTTATTTTACTCTCCGAGGCTTCGAGCGTGATGTTACAATAGTGATGTTAAAAGAAGCCGTGGTGTCACAAGGAACCTTGATATTACAGGGAGATCCCGATACCTAGGCCATAACTGCTTAGCGCAATAAAACATTGATTCTGGTGTTTGCTTAAGCAAGGTTATTTTTGGTCAGCGTGTTAGATTCGGGCAGACAGCGCAATTTTGACACATCGGCTGGGGGACTTGAAGAGGTGGACATTACATCCACGACCAATCGCACTATGATGTTACTTAACTAATGCGAATACTAACAATATTTTAATTTTAAAAAATATTAAAAATATTCGCATTCCAATACTTTCGAACGCACACACGCAGGGCCAGGCGTCCATAGTTTTTATTTAGCTGGTGATCGCTTTCACCGATATACCACTGTTATATCGTGAACGTTGTCGTCACTTGAGAGTGAGATGCGCCCATCATAATGAAATTGTGCGCACGTCGTGCACGTACATGCGTGTCAAAGATAAATTTAGTACATATCGACCAGTAGCAGTGATCAGCAAAGTTGCGTGAAACGTTTAAGCAATCCTTGTAGCTTGAATTGTTTATATACTGTGCCTCTAGGTATTGACTCTTTGGTAATTATTGCGAAATTTGACAAACACTTGTTGGTCACCATTACTGTCGGCAAAGTGCCGCAATTATAGTTTTCTGTTGAGTTTGTCTCCGTACGGTTTGCCATAGAGAGGGTCGGGCTGTTTGGTGCGGGAACATGTTTAGGAATATAGTACAAAGGCGGCACTCGAAGACAGTCGTCCGAATTAGATGACGTTATGAGAACATTTATTTACTGCCGATTATGTATACTTGCACGACTCAGGGGCCTTAGTTCTCTTAATAGCACTTGGGCTCCGGTAGAGATAACTATATATAGGCTCCTGTAGGAATACCAGGCTAAAGCTATATACTGACCGCACAGCGTAGTAGAAATCTGCCTCTGTTGTCGTTTGTTATTGATGGTATGTATTCATACATCGTCATATACTTCGACCCTTGTATCGCCACCATGGACTCTTCCTTACACAGCCTTTTTTTACTTTTCTTTTACTTTTCTTTTGAGGTGGGGGGAGAGGTTATTATGCACATGGATATTGTCTCGACTTGTAGTCACTCATCTTTTCATTTCAAGATCATGGGAACGAGAACTAAGTACTAGATAAGGAGGGGAGCAGGCAAATTAAGTAGTGCATATTAGCGTAGGCTTGACACTGCTGCTAAGTTTTTATGGTATTTTAGCGGGCGTACGAAAAAGTCCTGTAATTTTAGGGCACGAGCGAGATGTGCGCGGTTTCGTCGGCGTTGCGCTTGCTGTAGTGCCAGACGTTACAAGCACGCTTGATTGTGCGAAGTTAGATAGATAATTAGATAATTAATTAGATAAATAGTTGGAATACATTAATTAACTTTTAACTAGTGCATTTTCAACTAGTTTTTGCAGTTACGACTTGTTGCCGGACTTTTAGCCGGACTTCTAGCTGGATTTCTAGTCTGTTTTTACTGCACTCCGAACTCACCTTTATATTTTCGAAAACACTCGATGCTCCCACGGAACTTTGGCGCACTGCAGAGACGCCGAAAATTAAACTGAGCGGAGAAAAGCAGAGGTTCCACAGGAGAAGCGGAAGTGTTTCGTATTTTAAATGCGTAAGAATTTCTGTGACTACCCAACGAGGAAGCTTCGGATGTACTGGCTTCCTCGTCACAGAAATTTTTACGCATTTAAAATCCGAAACACTTCTGCTTCTCCTGTGGAACCTCTGCTTTTCTCCACTCAGTTTAATTTTCAACCAGAGAACCGCCGTCATCAAAGTAGGGGACGATGAATCCAAAGTCATCCATCGTCCTAACAAAGGAATGCCACATGGTGCAATAATCTCGCCTACACAAAGCCATGATTGGACTAGCCCAAAAACTCCAACAAATTCCCGATATCCGTCATTGCCTATACGCGGATGATATAACAATATGGATAACCAAGGGCAGCTTGGGAGAAAAGGAGAGACGCTCCAACGGGCAGCCAGTATAATAGAAAAATATACCAAACAAAGAGGACTCCAGTGCTCCGCGGAGAAATCAGAACTCATTCGCCTCACAAAAAACAATAAACAAAGGCCTGACCCGAGACTCAAACTCGAGATCAGGCTGGAAGGGGAAATTATTCCGGAGAGGTAAATAGAGTGTTGCATGGGGATGTGGCTACAATCGAATAACAGATATCTCCACTACTTTAAACACGATCAGAAAAACGACGCAACAAATTAACCGGATGATAGCCCGTGTGGCTCATAATTGGACAGGGATGGGGGAACAAGACACCCTCAGACTGGTGAAAAGCCTGGTCATTAGCAGACTAATATACTCCCTGCCTTACCATGCCATGAATAGGGAGGAAAAAGAAAAGGCTGATCAAATAATAAGGATGGCATACAAGACAGACCGGCCAAGCAACACTTCAAATGACAAGCTTCTAGCCCTCGGCCTCCACAATACATTTGATGAGCTGGCTGAGGCCCAACTTATAGCGCAGAGGAGTCGATTGGCGCAAACGCCAGCCGGCAAAGCTCTTCTTCGTAGAGTCGGCCTTGGAGAATGCATACAAGCGCACCAAAACAACAAAGAGCTACCATGCCAGATCAGAAATTTGTATGGGGTTACACCAATACCGCAAAACATTAATCCGACATTACACACACGAAGGAGAAAGGCTAGAACTGAATACATAGACAAAACAACGAAGTACTTGGACACTGCAAGATTTACGGATGCTTCACCATATCGGGCCAATGCAAAGAATATGGTGGCAGTTGTGGTGAACCGAAAAGTAAAATCACGGCCTGTGCTTCGGTTTCCCGAGCAACCATTATAGAAGCAGACGAGATGGCCATTGCCTTAGCCATAAGGGAAGGCATGGAGCGCAACGCTCCACTGACAATCACAGATTCTCAGGCCGCATGTAGGAACTATCAGAGGGGAAAGGTCGGCGCGAAGGCACACCGGATACTTACCGAAATCGGCAGAGAACTCAACGTCGGGTATACCCAAACAATAATTTGGGCCCCGGGACACGAGGCTGTTACTGGGAACCACCATGCAGATGAGGTGGCTCGGGGTTTCACTAATTACCGAGCTGCCGATGGCAACATCGTAAAGGGCCCGACACCCATCAATCCCAGTTATAAATCAATCTTGCACTACTACAGGGAACTGAGAAGACGCAGATCTACCTAGCACCACACAAGAACCTTTCAGCCGTGGACTCTGCGACGTTACGTAGGCTACAAACGAATACATATACAAACCTCCATAGATTGCATATACACTGCCCAACAGCCTACAAAGACATATGCCCGTGGTGTGGGAGCACACTGACGCTCTACCACATCACATGGGAATGCACGGCTCACACAGAAGAGCAAGAGGAGAATAACATGAGAGAGAGGTGGGAGGAATTGCTATCAGCTCTGCCCTCGGGGACCAGCTCAGTGGTCCGGAGGGCAAAAAGGATGGCGTGGGCCAGCGGTGCCTTGGAATAGGGGCCCGACCACGCGAATTGTCCCGTTTTAGGGGCAACGAAGTTTTTTGTGTAAATAAAGTTTTGTTCTTCTTCTACCCAACGAGAAAAACCCGTCCGTCAGTCACGTAAGACGAATTGCTATAACGAAATTAATGTATAAAACAAAATTAACTCGAAAGGAAAGGAAACGTTGGCGGCGGTGAGATTCGAACCTACTACCCCACGCTCAGAAGCGGAGTGTCTTACTTACTGGGCTGAACAAGCACTATTTTTTTTTTCTTTTTTTTTTCGTGGAAAACAAAACTGGCCATAAATTACATAGCGGACTCAAAACTCGGGCAAACACACGCATGCGTCCAACAAGTGCAGCCAGTCTGGCGGAGGTTCCCGCGCAGCGTACACACTTCTCACATAAGCTGCACTTTCACGATAGAATGATTTTGTTGATCGCGGGTTTTAGGCATGGCGTTCACACAGCCTAGATCTCCATAGGCTGTATAAACCCACCACTGTGAACATGTCATAGGGAGGACCGCCAGTAATTTTAAACGGTAGAAACCTAATTGCGTATGGAGTCAATGTCATTTCTAAGCGTCCGTTGGAGAATGTCCCCAAAAAACATAGCATCCGTACAATCTATGAAATAGTGATCTATGGTTTCAGCACGCCGACAGAGTCGACAGTTCTTGGACCACGGCACGGAGCAGCCCCTCGAGTTCCACCAGGTTTTAACAGGAAGTGTTTTCGAATACAACTTAAAGAAGAATGTTTCAACTCCAGAAGGTATACACATTTTACGGACCCGCCTAAGCACATCCTGATAAGGTTGACTTAAATAAGGCGCACGATACAAAGGATTTGGGAATATCAAGTCCACCAGTGCAGAGGAAATTGCTTATCGACTCGCAGTAAAAATGTACTCCAGGCTGAGTCTAACTTTCAAGAAAAGAAATGAGTGAACGACGTCCTTGAGAAAGCTCTAGGGAGCCTGTGGGACATCTTTGGAATCTGACGACACTTATCGGAGCTGCAACATTTCACGCAAAAACGGATGGCCACTGCCTCGAATGAAAAAGAGGCGAGAAACGATTTTCCTGACGAAGAGATGGCCTAATCCTAGACCACCCCGTTCAAGGGGGATGAACAGATTATCGCGCCGCATCGATTCACAACTCGAGCTCCAAATAAATGTTGCAAATACGCGATGCAGTGCCTGAATGCGAAGTCGTGAACAGTGCAGTATTTGCAGCACATACATGAGACGGGAAACTAAAAACACGTTGCACACTTCATCACGACTGAACATTGACAAATTCCCCCCTTGCCATGAATTCACATTACGTTGCACTTATCCAACTTCTCCCAACCAATGAGTGTTGCTATTTCTACACTGTGAGAGAGGTACGCCTAAACAGCGCTCATCCTTTTTTCATTGAATGACTGCGTAGTGTGATTGCATTATAGCTCATAGTCCGAACCATTTCAATGTTAACGCTAGCACCAGAAGTCGCAAAAATTCTTCTTTAATTGCAAGAGCAGTCTTTACACTCTTTTTTTATCAGTACAAAAGAAGGCCACGTCATCTGCATATGCAAGAACCCGAATCTCATTCGACGACATTTTAAACCCTTGGAAATTGTGTTCTTTCAGAATTGCTATACAAATTGCCCTGAAATACAAGCAAAACAGAAGCGGTGACAAAGGGCATCCTTGTCTTACTGATGATAAAAGCCTAATCGGATCGGAGATAGAACCATTCACTATCAGCCTCGTTGAGCCATCAGCTTAACGCTTTCTGACGCCTCTAAAGAGCTGGGATCCAATATTTACATGCTCTAGTACACTAAACAGGAACGAGTGATTCACACTGTCGAACGCCTTCGCCAGATCTAGCTGTACCATTGTTATCTGTCCAATCCCCTCAGCTACACATGCATTCTAGCCCCGATCTCGCAACATGAATGTTTGTCTGAATGGACCGACCTCTGATGCCACATGTTTGATGATCATCTACCACATATCTTATCACGACTAGCAAACGGTAAGCTAATACCTTTGCAAAATTAATAATCGACATTGCATAACGAAATAGGCCGATATCCGTCCACATTTTGCAATTTAGTCTCATCATTGCTTTTGGCTATGAAGACAGTGTGCCCTTAGAACATTGTGGCAGGTAGGTACCCTACTTCCAATGCCTCACGGTACACCTGAAGTAATAATGGGGATAAGATGCAACGAAAACACTGATAACATTTGGCAGTAAGGCCATCCGGGCCGGGCGTCTTGCGTTTGCCTAACGAATCTATGCATCCAGTTACCTCATTGATGTCAATGTTTTCATTACCCGTCGTGGTTGCTTAGTGACTATGGTGTTGGGCTACTAAGCACCAGGTCGTGGGATCGAATCCCGGCCACGGCGGCCGCATTTCGATGGGGGCGAAATGCGAAAACACCCATGTACTTAGATTTAGGTGCACGTTAAAAAACCCCAGGTGGTCCAAATTTTCCGGAGTCCCCCACTACGGCGTGCCATGTAATCAGATCGTGGTTTTGGCACGCAGAACCACAATTTATTTTTTAGGACCCCGTGTCGCAGAAAATCCGGCGTCGGCAACCGGCGTCTGATCGCCGGTTGCAGTGAAATTCGTCAGAAAAATCGTACTTTACCATTCGGCGTCGGATTCGCCGTCGGATTGTAATTTGAATGCACGAGAAAACCTTATTCTGCTGCGAGCAAACTCAAACACAAACCCCTTTTCCAGCATTTCTACCAGACCTGCGCGCGTCGGGGCAATAGCAAACAATTAATAAAATAATAAAAAAATGTGCTAGGGCCTTCACATTTTAATATAAGACCACTTATATTGCCCCTGGAAAATCGTCTTTCCAGCATTGCATTTAAGTTTAAAAGTGAAGCCAACTTTAGGATTGGTGTCATAGAATAAAGACGATTGGTGTAAGCTTGGTCTTTGTAAGCTGGCTTTCCCACGTGCAGTGTTGCAGTGAATGAAGCCTACTTGCCGTATGCGAACGATGCGATGCGAACGGGTCCCGATAACGCTATCGCGTTCTACTCTTAAAGGCGAAGCTTAAGTGTCCTCCCAAAATTTTTTAAATGTTTTCATTTGTACTCGTAAATCATAATCATCCTGATTTAACTGGGGCAGCAACGATACAAATTAGCTGGCAGACGCATCTATATCCAATGGCTTATGGCCTCGAAATAGTTTTTGATGATGTTCGAAAAATGCTTTAGTTATTAGAGTCGGCTCATTAACAATAATTCCACCATACTTTATTCCTAATATTTGTTTAGACAGCGCGTGTCGGCGCTCATCACCTATAGGGACCTACTGCAAGGCTGTTCTTCCAAAAAACCTGCGCTCCCGCCCACACTATTGCATCTCTCTATTTTTCTCTGTACAACGCTAGTAACTGTGCCTTGGTACTATGAATATCATCAATATATTGACCCGGATGTAGACATAAAAACCCATGCAATTGACTCAGAAGTCTATACAATGCTTTGTAATTATTCTTTTTTTTCATAGGCCAATATTGATGATTCTTCGATAGCTATCATTTTAAATTCCTGTTTGAATAATTCCCACACAACAAAGAGAGGCAAGTCCTTGCGGCATGACAGATGAGCTATAAGCTCAGTAACGCGCTTTAGGAAGCACTCACTCAAAAGTAATTGGTTATTAAATTTCCACAACTCCCAGCACATACACCGACTTTGGTATCGACGGCTACCAAAAGATGCTGAGACTAGGCAATGATCACTAAAGAACACAGGGTGCACAGCGTAACCATAAATACGAGATAGCGCATTAAGTGAAACGTGAATTCGATCAAGCCTTGCATGCGAGGTACCTTGGAAATGCGCGTAGCAACAGCCCACCTTTTCATTTTCCTCAATGTCCACAAGCTGATAATCACACATGAGGCGTTGCAACGCATTACTACTTGGATCACGTCTCAGCTTCAATGACGTACGATCTTGCGCGTTACATACACAATTAAAGTCTCCAAAAAGGACCAATGCACGATCAGTACACGAATGATGTTCTATAGAGATAAGAAGAAACATTCTCGTTCGCGTAACTTGTTCGGGGCATAAACACACACAAATCTAAAGCTTATACCATTGATATCAATATCACACCATATTAGGCGGCCTTCCCTATCTGTAAACAAATGCAGAACATCACATTGTAAATGTTTTCTAACAAATAACATACAACTAGCGGAAACTCCTACTGCATGGCTTACACAAGCATTATAGTCAGATAGGAATGGAGATAGAGTTACTTCTGTGTTTTCGTCGGATTCAATCTTTGTTTCTTGGATAGCAGCAATATCTAATTTCCAATTGAGTAACAGACGAAGCTGTACTTGCTGTAGCTTACTGCGTAATCCACGGACATTTTAAGTGCCAAAATGGAAGGGGAGAGTGCCCGCCATGTTTACATGTTGGTGCAGCGTTTAAACGCTGCTTCATAGGTGCATCACTCCCTCCTTTATGATGTGATGCACTGATGTGATGCACTGGCAGGAGTAGGCGTTCCCCAGGGTAGTTTTGTCAACTTTGACACTTTGGGAACCCGGGCTTCCTTTCCCGAGGGCGATGGGTTGTCAGATGGCGCTGGACGCTTCTTCGCAGCCTCACACGTCGATCCAGATTCCACTGACGGTGGGTGATCCTGAACTGATGGCAATTCTGCCCGTGACATAGTCAGTTCGTCGTCAGGCAACTTAGTATCATCTTCACTGGCTGGCTTCGGGCTAAGGCTATTGTCAGCCGATGAAGGCTTTGTCTCCTCCTGTCGATGAGCCTCAGCGGGTGTTTCACCGGTTGCATCCACAACCTCACTCACATCCATTAGATGATCGGTGATGGTTTCATCCTCAGCTGCATGGTATATTTTCACGAAGCTTGTCAGCGTAGGTTCCGGTGCATGTATCTGCAAGCTGACCGTAGCGGGGACAATTACTGCAGCGTGGTGTTCTACATTGTCGTCGGATATGCCCAATGCTGTTGCACCGTAGGCAAAGTGGTGGTCGGCCAGGAACCAAGATGAGGCACTGATGTCCGTATATGCTAATAGGTGAGGCAAATTACTGGCCGAGACTCCATCCTTCAATGTAAACGCCACGTCACGATTAGAAATTTGCCAGCCCTCCTTGCCGTCGCACCGCTACATTTCTCTCGTGATAGACTGCACTGTTCCATATGGATCAAGCGCTTAAACAATCCGTCTCTAAACACGCACGCTTGCGGAAGGTGAATATATCTGAACCATATGCATGTGTTGTACCGGTGGTACAAAACAAATGTCAAAGGAGAACAGTTTCTATGAAGGCTTTGTTGAAAGATATGGTGATGGTGGAATAAAAGTCATCTCTAGGACTATATGTAGCACCGACTTGTAACATTGTAGACATCAGGAAAATTCCTATTTTGCGAAAATGTAATGTCAAACACGCCACATCCGCGATGCGTTTCGGTGGTCGCAGGATGCACCTTCCGTTGGTGCGTTCCTTCACCGACCGAAATGCAACCGACCTCTGAGGGCTCATGTGCTTCACATCGCGCAACACACACAGATAAGGAGTCAATGAATTGATAAGCATGTTAAGGAGTGATGAGGGGTTATATGGGTCTCATCACGGTTGCTAATGGTTCGATGCGGATGGATAAGGTGCTAAAGAACGTTAAGGGCTTATAATGGTCGGAGCGATTCTGATAATGTTACTATGCACCGATAAGGGTTGATAAGGGTCGGATCAAGTCCGATAGGGTTGATAGGGACAGATAAGAGTTGATAAAGGTCGGATCATCTCTAATAAGGTTGATAAGGGTTGATAAAATTGCGATAAGGTTGATACTGACCGATAAGGGTTGATAAGGGTTTATACCAGTCGGAAGAAGTTCCATAACATTGATAACCACACAGGGCTGCGTGGAGATGAGCAAGTGGCACAATGATTACGCATACTTAGACAACTCCCAGAGGAGTTTCTGTGAGAATTAAAAAAATAATAACTATTACGCGAATCCCATGAACTGATGGAATCGATGTTATGCAAGGCATGTTAGCTGTCTAACTAGCCTCGTTTTGTGTTCCATGAAGTGTTACCGGATGGCGTAATGTGTCCGTGTAAGGCGCGTGATTGTATGCGTGACGCCTGCGTGTGTGTGACGACAACGGCAAGACGACGGCCCCATCAATGACGATGCCATGACTACGACCACGGTGACACGATGAACCGCGTCTGGGCATATTCAGTGCGGCCCACCGTCCCACGACATATATGACCCAGATTCTCAAAAACTTGCTGGAAGAGCCGGATTTCGCACTACAAAGGGAAAGAATAAAAGATAGAAAGGCTGAGGCTTATCGTGGCTGTCTCACCTCTCGGTGAACCTGTCAGCCGAGTGGCGCGCCACTGCCGGTATCCGCCGCCAGAAGCGTCCTGAGGCTCACGCCAAGGAAGCGTTCTCGAGATTCCAGCCGTGCATTCGAGGTGATCTTGCGCCGGGAAGGTATAGCCTCGGGAAATTATAGGGCTGGGAGCTAGGAGAAGGGTGCTTAAGCGCTGCTAACAGACTTATTACCGAGAAAGCTTCACAATACAGACCCTCGAATCGGCACGTATATATAGGCCTATTCGAGGGGCCGTATTGTGTAACGTCCCGCTTTCATTTTCAATTCTTCATTTATCGTCCGTGGCCGATTTCAAGTGGCTGATTTCAACAATGAAGGCGGTGCGGCCGGGTTCAGGTCAATAACGCAGGGCGAAACGAACGAGAAATGAAATGGATCGTTACAAAACTCTCGCTTTCTAAACATCCATTGAGCCAAAATTAGCCGAGTCACAGCGCTCCGTGTCCAATAGAGTGCAAGGTACGGGGTGTAGTGCAGTGGCAGCCGGAGGGTTCCGTCATTTGACATCGCCTACGGTGCATACGGTTTGTTTTGGCCTAACAAAACCACGCAGAGATGTTTGGGCGCGTTATTTGATTTATACTGCTTCTAATACGTACTATACGAATGTAAGTGATGATGCTTATTATTAATTTAAATAGAGATTCGCTGGGTTAAATATTTTGCAAGGAAGCTATGGATGTCCTCGCGAAACACCAAACTGATAATTCGAGTCACATAAATCACCTAGAAGTAGCAAGAGGTGATATACTTAATTTAGCGCCTTCGTTTCCGCGTAGCAGCTG